>NC_047055.1:1737809-1740309 GCF_011762595.2 Tursiops truncatus | reverse complement strand
CCCCCCCCCCCCCCCCCCCCCCCCCCCCCCCCCCCCCCCCCCCCCCCCCCCCCCCCCCCCCCCCCCCCCCCCCCCCCCCCACCCCCCCCCCCCCCCCCCCCCCCCCCCCCCCCCCCCCCCCCCCCCCCCCCCCCCCCCCCCCCCCCCCCCCCCCCCCCCCCCCCCCCCCACCCCCCCCCCCCCCCCCCCCCCCCCCCCCCCCCCCCCCCCCCCCCCCCCCCCCCCCCCCCCCCCCCCCCCCCCCCCCCCCCCACCCCCCCCCCCCCCCCCCCCCCCCCCCCCCCCCCCCCCCCCCCCCCACCCCCCCCCCCCCCACCCCCCCCCCCCCCCCCCCCCCCCCCCCCCCCCCCCCCCACCCCCCCCCCCCCCCCCCCCCCCCCCCCCACCCCCCCCCCCCCCACCCCCCCCCCCCCCCCCCCCCCCCCCCCCCCCCCCCCCCCCCCCCCCCCCCCCCCCCCCCCCCCCCCCCCCCCCCCCCCCCCCCCCCCCCCCCCCCCCCCCCCCCCCCCCCCCCCCCCCCCCACCCCCCCCCCCCCCCCCCCCCCCCCCCCCCCCCCCCCCCCCCCCCCCCCCCCCCCCCCCCCCCCCCCCCCCCCCCCCCCCCCCCCCCCCCCCCCCCCCCCCCCCCCCCCCCCCCCCCCCCCCCCCCCCCCCCACCCCCCCCCCCCCCCCCCCCCCCCCCCCCCCCCCCCCCCCCCCCCCCCCCCCCCCCCCCCCCCCCCCCCCCCCCCCCCCCCCCCCCCCCCCCCCCCCCCCCCCCCCCCCCCCCCCCCCCCCCCCCCCCCCCCCCCCCCCCCCCCCCCCCCCCCCCCCCCCCCCCCCCCCCCCCCCCCCCCCACCCCCCCCCCCCCCCCCCCCCCCCCCCCCCCCCCCCCCCCCCCCCCCCCCCCCCCCCCCCCCCCCCCCCCCCCCCCCCCCCCCCCCCCCCCCCCCCCCCCCCCCCCCCCCCCCCCCCCCACCCCCCCCCCCCCCCCCCCCCCCCCCCCCACCCCCACCCCCCCCCCCCCCCCCCCCCCCCCCCCCCCCCCCCCCCCCCCCCCCCCCCCCCCCCCCCCCCCCCACCCCCCCCCCCCCCCCCCCCCCCCCCCCCCCCCCCCCCCCCCCCCCCACCCCCCCCCCCCCCCCCCCCCCCCCCCCCCCCCCCCCCCCCCCACCCCCCCCCCCCCCCCCCCCCCCCCCCCCCCCCCCCCCCCCCCCCCCCCCCCCCCCCCCCCCACCCCCCCCCCCCCCCCCCCCCCCCCCCCCCCCCCCCCCCCCCCCCCCCCCCACCCCCCCCCCCCCCCCCCCCCCCCACCCCCCCCCCCCCCCCCCCCCCCCCCACCCCCCCCCCCCCCCCCCCCCCCCCCCCCCCCCCCCCCCCCCCCCCCCCCCCCCCCCCCCCCCCCCCCCCCCCCCCCCCCCCCCCCCCCCCCCCCCCCCCCCCCCCCCCCCCCCCCCCCCCCCCCCCCCCCCCCCCCCCCCCCCCCCCCCCCCCCCCCCCCCCCCCCCCCCCCCCCCCCCCCCCCCCCCCCCCCCCCCCCCCCCCCCCCCCCCCCCCCCCCCCCCCCCCCCCCCCCCCCCCCCCCCCCCCCCCCCCCCCCCCCCCCCCCCCCCCCCCCCCCCCCCCCCCCCCCCCCACCCCCCCCCCCACCCCCCCCCCCCCCCCCCCCCCCCCCCCCCCCCCCCCCCCCCCCCCCCCACCCCCCCCCCCCCCCCCCCCCCCCCCCCCCCCACCCCCCCCCCCCCCCCCCCCCCCCCCACCCCCCCCCCCCCCCCCCCCCCCCCCCCCCCCCCCCCCCCCCCCCCCCCCCCCCCCCCCCCCCCCCCCCCCCCCCCCCCCCCCCCCCCCCCCACCCCCCCCCCCCCCCCCCCCCCCCCCCCCCCCCCCCCCCCCCCCCCCCCCCCCCCCCCCCCCCCCCCCCCCCCCCCCCCCCCCCCCCCCCCCCCCCCCCCCCCCCCCCCCCCCCCCCCCCCCCCCCCCCCCCCCCCCCCCCCCCCCCCCCCCCCCCCCCACCCCCCCCCCCCCCCCCCCCCCCCCCCCCCCCCCCCCCCCCCCCCCCCCCCCCCCCCCCCCACCCCCCCCCCCCCCCCCCACCCCCCCCCCCCCCCCCCCCCCCCCCCCCCCCCCCCCCCCCCCCCCCCCCCCCCCCCCCCCCCCCCCCCCCCCCCCCCCCCCCCCCCCCCCCCCCCCCCCCCCCCCCCCCCCACCCCCCCCCCCCCCCCCCCCCCCCCCCCCCCCCCCCCCCCCCCCACCCCCCCCCCCCCCCCCCCCCCCCCCCCCCCCCCCCCCCCCCCCCCCCCCCCCCCCCCCCCCCCCCCCCCCCCCCCCCCCCCCCCCCCCCCCCCCCCCCCCCCCCCCCCCCACCCCCCCCCCCCCCCCCCCCCCCCCCCCCCCCCCCCCCCCCCCCCCCCCCCCCCCCCCCCCCCCCCCCCCCCCCCCCCCCCCCCCCCCCCCCCCCCACCCCCCCCCCCCCCCCCCCCCCCCCCCCCCCCCCCCCCCCCCCCCCCCCCCCCCCCCCCC
>NC_047055.1:1692809-1712809 GCF_011762595.2 Tursiops truncatus | reverse complement strand
CCCCCCCCCCCCCCCCCCCACCCCCCCCCCCCCCCCCCCCCCCCCCCCCCCCCCCCCCCCCCCCCCCCACCCCCCCCCCCCCCCCCCCCCCCCCCCCCCCCCCCCCCCCACCCCCCCCCCACCCCCCCCCCCCCACCCCCCCCCCCCCCCCCCCCCCCCCCCCCCCCCCCCCCCCCCCCCCCCCCCCCCCCACCCCCCCCCCCCCCCCCCCCCCCCCCCCCCCCCCCCACCCCCCCCCCCCCCCCCCCCCCCCCCCCCCCCCCCCCCCCCCCCCCCCCCCCCCCCCCCCCCCACCCCCCCCCCCCCCCCCCCCCCCCCCCCCCCCCCCCCCCCCCCCCCCCCCCCCCCCCCCCCCCCCCCCCCCCCCCCCCCCCCCCCCCCCCCCCCCCCCCCCCCCCCCCCCCCCCCCCCCCCCCCCCCCCCCCCCCCCCCCCCCCCCCCCCCCCCCCCCCCCCCCCCCCCCCCCCCCCCCCCCCCCCCCCCCCCCCCCCCCCCCCCCCCCCCCCCCCCCCCCCCCCCCACCCCCCCCCCCCCCCCCCCCCCCCCCCCCCCCCCCCCCCCCCCCCCCCCCCCCCCCCCCCCCCCCCCCCCCCCCCCCCCCCCCACCCCCCCCCCCCCCCCCCCCCCACCCCCCCCCCCCCCCCCCCCCCCCCCCACCCCCCCCCCCCCCCCCCCCCCCCCCCCCCCCCCCCCCCCCCCCCCCCCCCCCCCCCCCCCCCCCCCCCCCCCCCCCCCCCCCCCCCCCCCCCCCCCCCCCCCCCCCCCCCCCCCCCCCCCCCCCCCCCCCCCCCCCCCCCCCCCCCCCCCACCCCCCCCCCCCCCCCCCCACCCCCCCCCCCCCCCCCCCCCCCCACCCCCCCCCCCCCACCCCCACCCCCCCCCCCCCCCCCCCCCCCCCCCCCCCCCCCCCCCCCCCCCCCCACCCCCCCCCCCCCCCCCCCCCCCCCCCCCCCCCCCCCACCCCCCCCCCCCCCCCCACCCCCCCCCCCCCCCCCACCCCCCCCCCCCCCCCCCCCCCCCCCCCCCCCCCCCCCCCCCCCCCCCCCCCCCCCCCCCCCCCCCCCCCCCCCCCCCCCCCCCCCCCCCCCCCCCCCCCCCCCCCCCCCCCCCCCCCCCCCCCCCCCCCCCCCCCCCCCCCCCCCCCCCCCCCCCCCCCCACCCCCCCCCCCCCCCCCCCCCCCCCCCCCCCCCCCCCCCCCCCCCCCCCCCCCACCCCCCCCCCCCCCCCCCCCCCCCCCCCCCCCACCCCCCCCCCCCCCCACCCCCCCCCCCCCCCCCCCCCCCCCCCCCCCCCCCCCCCCCCCCCCCCCCCCCCCCCCCCCCCCCCCCCCCCCCCCCCCCACCCCCCCCCCCCCCCCCCCCCCCCCCCCCCCCCCCCCCCCCCCCCCCCCCCCCCCCCCCCCCCCCCCCCCCCCCCCCCCCCCCCCCCCCCCCCCCCCCCCCCCCCCCCCCCCCACCCCCCCCCCCCCCCCCCCCCCCCCCCCCCCCCCCCCCCCCCCCCCCCCACCCCCCCCCCCCCCCCCCCCCCCCCCCCCCCCCCCCCCCCCCCCACCCCCCCCCACCCCCCCCCCCCCCCCCCCCCCCCCCCCCCCCCCCCACCCCCCCCCCCCCCCCCCCCCACCCCCCCCCCCCCCCCCCCCCCCCCCCCCCCCCCCCCCCCCCCCCCCCCCCCACCCCCCCCCCCCCCCCCCCCCCCCCCCCCCCCCCCCCCCCCCCCCCCCCCCCCCCCCCCCCCCCCCCCCCCCCCCCCCCCCCCCCCCCCCCCCCCCCCCCCCCCCCCCCCCCCCCCCCCCCCCCCCCCCCCCCCCCCCCCCCCCCCCCCCCCCCCCCCCCCCCCCCACCCCCCCCCCCCCCCCCCCCCCCCCCCCCCCCCCCCCCCCCCCCCCCCCCCCCCCCCCCCCCCCCCCCCCCCCCCCCCCCCCCCCCCCCCCCCCCCCCCCCCCCCCCCCACCCCCCCCCCCCCCCCCCCCCCCCCCCCCCCCCCCCCCCCCCCCCCCCCCCCCCCCCCCCCCCCCCCCCCCCCCCCCCCCCCCCCCCCCCCCCCCCCCCCCCCCCCCCCCCCCCCCCCCCCCCCCCCCCCCCCCCCCCCCCCCCCCCCCCCCCCCCCCCCCCCCCCCCCCCCCCCCCCCCCCCCCCCCCCCCCCCCCCCCCCCACCCCCCCCCCCCCCCCCCCCCCCCCCCCCCCCCCCCCCCCCCCCCCCCCCCCCCCCCCCCCCCCCCCCCCCCCCCCCCCCCCCCCCCCCCCCCCCCCCCCCCCCCCCCCCCCCCCCCCCCCCCCCCCCCCCCCCCCCCCCCCCCCCCCCCCCCCCCCCCCCACCCCCCCCCCCCCCCCCCCCCCCCCCCCCCCCCCCCCCCCCCCCCCCCCCCCCCCCCCCCCCCCCCCACCCCCCCCCCCCCCCCCCCCCCCCCCCCCCCCCCCCCCCCCCCCCCCCCCCCCCCCCCCCCCCCCCCCCCCCCCCCCCCCCCCCCCCCCCCCCCCCCCCCCCCCCCCCCCCCCCCCCCCACCCCCCCCCCCCCCCCCCCCCCCCCCCCCCCCCCCCCCCCCCCCCCCCCCCCCCCCCCCCCCCCCCCCCCCCCCCCCCCCCCCCACCCCCCCCCCCCCCCCCCCCCCCCCCCCCCCCCCCCCCCCCCCCCCCCCCCCCCCCCCCCCCCCCCCCCCCCCCCCCCCCCCCCCCCCCCCCCCCCCCCCCCCCCCCCCCCCCCCCCCCCCCCCCCCCCCCCCCCCCCCCCCCCCCCCCCCCCCCCCCCCCCCCCCCCCCCCCCCCCCCCCCCCCCCCCCCCCCCCCCCCCCCCCCCCCCCCCCCCCCCCCCCCCCCCCCCCCCCCCCACCCCCCCCCCCCCCCCCCCCCCCCCCCCCCCCCCCCCCCCCCCCCCCCCCCCCCCCCCCCCCCCCCCCCCCCCCCCCCCCCCCCCCCCCCCCCCCCCCCCCCCCCCCCCCCCCCCCCCCCCCCCCCCCCCCCCCCCCCCCCCCCCCCCCCCCCACCCCCCCCCCCCCCCCCCCCCCCCCCCCCCCCCCCCCCCCCCCACCCCCCCCCCCCCCCCCCCCCCCACCCCCCCCCCCCCCCCACCCCCCCCCCCCACCCCCCCCCCCCCCCCCCCCCCCCCCCCCCCCCCCCCCCCCCCCCCCCCCCCCCCCCCCCCCCCCCCCCCCCCCCCCCCCCCCCCCCCCCCCCCCCCCCCCCCCCCCCCCCCCCCCCCCCCCCCCCCCCCCCCCCCCCCCCCCCCCCCCCCCCCCCCCCCCCCCCCCCCCCCCCCCCCCCCCCCCCCCCCCACCCCCCCCCCCCCCCCCCCCCCCCCCCCCCCCCCCCCCCCCCCCCCCCCCCCCCCCCCCCCCCCACCCCCCCCCCCCCCCCCCCCCCCCCCCCCCCCCCCCCCCCCCCCCCCCCCCCCCCCCCCCCCCCCCCCCCCCCCCCCCCCCCCCCCCCCCCCCCACCCCCCCCCCCCCCCCCCCCCCCCCCCCCCCCCCCCCCCCCCCCCCCCCCCCCCCCCCCCCCCACCCCCCCCCCCCACCCCCCCCCCCCCCCCCCCCCCCCCCCCCCCCCCCCCCCCACCCCCCCCCCCCCCCCCCCCCCCCCCCCCCCCCCCCCCCCCCCCCCCCCCCCCCCCCCCCCCCCCCCCCCCCCCCCCCCCCCCCCCCCCCCCCCACCCCCCCCCCCCCCCCCCCCCCCCCCCCCCCCCCCCCCCCCCCCCCCCCCCCCCCCCCCCCCCCCCCCCCCCCCCCCCCCCCCCCCCCCCCCCCCCCCCCCCCCCCCCCCCCCCCCCCCCCCCCCCCCCCCCCCCCCCCCCCCCCCCCCCCCCCCCCCCCCCCCCCCCCCCCCCCCCCCCCCCCCCCCCCCCCCCCCCCCCCCCCCCCCCCCCCCCCCCCCCCCCCCCCCCCCCCCCCCCCCCCCCCCCCCCCCCCCCCCCCCCCCCCCCCCCCCCCCCCCCCCCCCCCCCCCCCCCCCCCCCCCCCCCCCCCCCCCCCCCCCCCCCCCCCCCCCCCCCCCCCCCCCCCCCCCCCCCCCCCCCCCCCCCCCCCCCCCCCCACCCCCCCCCCCCCCCCCCCCCCCCCCCCCCCCCCCCCCCCCCCCCCCCCCCCCCCCCCCCCCCCCCCCCCCCCCCCCCCCCCCCCCCCCCCCCCCCCCCCCCCCCCCCCCCCCCCCCCCCCCCCCCCCCCCCCCCCCCCCCCCCCCCCCCCCCCCCCCCCCCCCCCCCCCCCCCCCCCCCCCCCCCCCCCCCCCCCCCCCCCCCCCCCCCCCACCCCCCCCCCCCCCCCCCCCCCCCCCCCCCCCCCCCCCCCCCCCCCCCCCCCCCCCCCCCCCCCCCCCCCCCCCCCCCCCCACCCCCCCCCCCCCCCCCCCCCCCCCCCCCCCCCCCCCCCCCCCCCCCCCCCCCCCCCCCCCCCCCCCCCCCCCCCCCCCCCCCCCCCCCCCCCCACCCCCCCCCCCCCCCCCCCCCCCCCCCCCCCCCCCCCCCCCCCACCCCCCCCCCCCCCCCCCCCCCCCCCCCCCCCCCCCCCCCCCCCCCCCCCCCCCCCCCCCCCCCCCCCCCCCCCCCCCCCCCCCCCCCCCCCCCCCCCCCCCCCCCCCCCCCCCCCCCCCCCCCCCCCCCCCCCCCACCCCCCCCCCCCCCCCCCCCCCCCCCCCCCCCCCCCCCCCCCCCCCCCCCCCCCCCCCCCCCCCCCCCCCCCCCCCCCCCCCCCCCCCCCCCCCCCCCCCCCCCCCCCCCCCCCCCCCCCCCCCCCCCCCCCCCCACCCCCCCCCCCCCCCCCCCCCCCCCCCCCCCCCCCCCCCCCCCCCCCCCCCCCCCCCCCCCCCCCACCCCCCCCCCCCCCCCCCCCCCCCCCCCCCCCCCCCCCCCCCCCCCCCCCCCCCCCCCCCCCCCCCCCCCCCCCCCCCCCCCCCCCCCCCCCCCCCCCCCCCCCCCCCCCCCCCCCCCCCCCCCCCCCCCCCCCCCCCCCCCCCCCCCCCCCCCCCCCCCCCCCCCCCCCCCCCCCCCCCCCCCCCCCCCCCCCCCCCCCCCCCCCCCCCCCCCCCCCCCCCCCCCCCCCCCCCACCCCCCCCCCCCCCCCCCCCCCCCCCCCCCCCCCCCCCCCCACCCCCCCCCCCCCCCCCCCCCCCCCCCCCCCCCCCCCCCCCCCCCCCCCCCCCCCCCCCCCCCCCCCCCCCCCCCCCCCCCCCCCCCCCACCCCCCCCCCCCCCCCCCCCCCCCCCCCCCCCCCCCCCCCCCCCCCCCCCCCCCCCCCCCCCCCCCCCCCCCCCCCCCCCCCCCCCCCCCCCCCCCCCCCCCCCCCCCCCCCACCCCCCCCCCCCCCCCCCCCCCCCCCCCCCCCCCCCCCCCCCCCCCCCCCCCCCCCCCCCCCCCCCCCCCCCCCCCCCCCCCCCCCCCCCCCCCCCCCCCCCCCCCCCCCCCCCCCCCCCCCCCCCCCCCCCCCCCACCCCCCCCCCCCCCCCCCCCCCCCCCCCCACCCCCCCCCCCCCCCCCCCCCCCCCCCCCCCCCCCCCCCCCCCCCCCCCCCCCCCCCCCCCCCACCCCCCCCCCCACCCCCCCCCCCCCCCCCCCCCCCCCCCCCCCCCCCCCCCCCCCCCCCCCCCCCCCCCCCCCCCCCCCCCCCCCCCCCCCCCCCCCCCCCCCCCCCCCCCCCCCCCCCCCCCCCCCCCCCCCCCCCCCCCCCCCCCCCCCCCCCCCCCCCCCCCCCCCCCCCCCCCCCCCCCCCCCCCCCCCCCCCCCCCCCCCCCCCCCCCCCCCCCCCCCACCCCCCCCCCCCCCCCCCCCCCCCCCCCCCCCCCCCCCCCCCCCCCCCCCCCCCCCCCCCCCCCCCCCCCCCCCCCCCCCCCCCCCCCCCCCCCCCCCCCCCCCCCCCCCCCACCCCCCCCCCCCCCCCCCCCCCCCCCCCCCCCCCCCCCCCCCCCCCCCACCCCCCCCCCCCCCCCCCCCCCCCCCCCCCCCCCCCCCCCCCCCCCCCCCCCCCCCCCCCCCCCCCCCCCCCCCCCCCCCACCCCCCCCCCCCCCCCCCCCCCCCCCCCCCCCCCCCCCCCCCCCCCCCCCCCCCCCCCCCCCCCCCCCCCCCCCCCCCCCCCCCCCCCCCCCCCCCCCCCCCCCCCCCCCCCCCCCCCCCCCCCCCCCCCCCCCCCCCCCCCCCCCCCCCCCCCCCCCCCCCCCCCCCCCCCCCCCCCCCCCCCCCACCCCCCCCCCCCCCCCCCCCCCCCCCCCCCCCCCCCCCCCCCCCCCCCCCCCCCCCCCCCCCCCCCCCCCCCCCCCCCCCCCCCCCCCCCCCCCCCCCCCCCCCCCCCCCCCCCCCCCCCCCCCCCCCCCCCCCCCCCCCCCCCCCCCCCCCCCCCCCCCCCCCCCCCCCCACCCCCCCCCCCCCCCCCCCCCCCCCCCCCCCCCCCCCCCCCCCCCCCCCCCCCCCCCCCCCCCCCCCCCCCCCCCCCCCCCCCCCCCCCCCCCCCCCCCCCCCCCCCCCCCCCCCCCCCCCCCCCCCCCCCCCCCCCCCCCCCCCCCCCCCCCCCCCCCCCCCCCCCCCCCCCCCCCCCCCCCCCCCCCCCCCCCCCCCCCCCCCCCCCCCCCCCCCCCCCCCCCCCCCCCCCCCCCCCCCCCCCCCCCCCCCCCCCCCCCCCACCCCCCCCCCCCCCCCCCCCCCCCCCCCCCCCCCCCCCCCCCCCCCCCCCCCCCCCCCCCCCCCCCCCCCCCCCCCCCCCCCCCCCCCCCCCCCCCCCCCCCCCCCCCCCCCCCCCCCCCCCCCCCCCCCCCCCCCCCCCCCCCCCCCCCCCCCCCCCCCCCCCCCCCCCCCCCCCCCCCCCCCCCCCCCCCCCCCCCCCCCCCCCCCCCCCCCCCCCCCCCCCCCCCCCCCCCCCCCCCCCCCCCCCCCCCCCCCCCCCCCCCCCCCCCCCCCCCCCCCCCCCCCCCCCCCCCCCCCCCCCCCCCCCCCCCCCCCCCCCCCCCCCCACCCCCCCCCCCACCCCCCCCCCCCCCCCCCCCCCCCCCCCCCCCCCCCCCCCCACCCCCCCCCCCCCCCCCCCCCCCCCCCACCCCCCCCCCCCCCCCCCCCCCCCCCCCCCACCCCCCCCCCCCCCCCCCCCCCCCCCCCCCCCCCCCCCCCCCCCCCCCCCACCCCCCCCCCCCCCCCCCCCCCCCCCCCCCCCCCCCCCACCCCCCCCCCCCCACCCCACCCCCCCCCCCCCCCCCCCCCCCCCCCCCCCCCCCCCCCCCCCCCCCCCCCCCCCCCCCCCCCCCCCCCCCCCCCCCCCCCCCCCCCCCCCCCCCCCCCCCCCCCCCCCCCCCCCCCCCCCCCACCCCCCCCCCCCCCCCCCCCCCCCCCCCCCCCCCCCCCCCCCCCCCCCCCCCCCCCCCCCCCCCCCCCCCCCCCCCCCCCCCCCCCCCCCCCCCCCCCCCCCCCCCCCCCCCCCCCCCCCCCCCCCCCCCCCCCCCCCCCCCCCCCCCCCCCCCCCCCCCCCCCCCCCCCCCCCCCCCCCCCCCCCCCCCCCCCCCCCCCCCCCCCCACCCCCCCCCCCCCCCCCCCCCCCCCCCCCCCCCCCCCCCCCCCCCCCCCCCCCCCCCCCCCCCCCCCCCCCCCCCCCCCCCCCCCCCCCCCCCCCCCCCCCCCCCCCCCCCCCCCCCCCCCCCCCCCCCCCCCCCCCCCCCCCCCCCCCCCCCCCCCCCACCCCCCCCCCCCCCCCCCCCCCCCCCCCCCCCCCCCCCCCCCCCCCCCCCCCCCCCCCCCCCCCCCCCCCCCCCCCCCCCCCCCCCCCCCCCCCCCCCCCCCCCCCCCCCCCCCCCCCCCCCCCCCCCCCCCCCCCCCCCCCACCCCCCCCCCCCCCCCCCCCCCCCCCCCCCCCCCCCCCCCCCCCCCCCCCCCCCCCCCCCCCCCCCCCCCCCCCCCCCCCCCCCCCCCCCCCCCCCCCCCCCCCCCCCCCCCCCCCCCCCCCCCCCCCCCCCCCCCCCCCCCCCCCCCCCCCCCCCCCCCCCCCCCCCCCCCCCCCCCCCCCCCCCCCCCCCCCCCCCCCCCCCCCCCCCCCCCCCCCCCCCCCCCCCCCCCCCCCCCCCCCCCCCCCCACCCCCCCCCCCCCCCCCCCCCCCCCCCCCCCCCCCCCCCCCCCCCCCCCCCCCCCCCCCCCCCCCCCCCCCCACCCCCCCCCCCCCCCCCCCCCCCCCCCCCCCCCCCCCCCCCCCCCCCCCCCCCCCCCCCCCCCCCCCCCCCCCCCCCCCCCCCCCCCCCCCCCCCCCCCCCCCCCCCCCCCCCCCCCCCCCCCCCCCCCCCCCCCCCCCCCCCCCCCCCCCCCCCCCCCCCCCCCCCCCCCCCCCCCCCCCCCCCCCCACCCCCCCCCCCCCCCCCCCCCCCCCCCCCCCCCCCCCCCCCCCCCCCCCCCCCCCCCCCCCCCCCCCCCCCCCCCCCCCCCCCCCCCCCCCCCCCCCCCCCCCCCCCCCCCCCCCCCCCCCCCCCCCCCCCCCCCCCCCCCCCCCCCCCCCCCCCCCCCCCCCACCCCCCCCCCCCCCCCCCCCCCCCCCCCCCCCCCCCCCCCCCCCCCCCCCCCCCCCCCCCCCCCCCCCCCCCCCCCCCCCCCCCCCCCCCCCCCCCCCCCCACCCCCCCCCCCCCCCCCCCCCCCCCCCCCCCCCCCCCCCCCCCCCCCCCCCCCCCCCCCCCCCCCCCCCCCCCCCCCCCCCCCCCCCCCCCCCCCCCCCCCCCCCCCCCCCCCCCCCCCCCCCCCCCCCCCCCCCCCCCCCCCCCCCCCCCCACCCCCCCCCCCCCCACCCCCCCCCCCCCCCCCCCCCCCCCCCCCCCCCCCCCCCCCCCCCCCCCCCCCCCCCCCCCCCCCCCCCCCCCCCCCCCCCCCCCCCCCCCCCCCCCCCCCCCCCCCCCCCCCCCCCCCCCCCCCCCCCCCCCCCCCCCCCCCCCCCCCCCCCCCCCCCCCCCCCCCCCCCCCCCCCCCACCCCCCCCCCCCCCCCCCCCCCCCACCCCCCCCCCCCCCCCCCCCCCCCCCCCCCCCCCCCCCCCCCCCCCCCCCCCCCCCCCCCCCCCCCCCCCCCCCCCCCCCCCCCCCCCCCCCCCCCCCCCCCCCCCCCCCCCCCCCCCCCCCCCCCCCCCCCCCCCCCCCCCCCCCCCCCCCCCCCCCCCCCCCCCCCCCCCCCCCCCCCCCCCCCCCCCCCCCCCCCCCCCCCCCCCACCCCCCCCCCCCCCCCCCCCCCCCCCCCCCCCCCCCCCCCCCACCCCCCCCCCCCCCCCCCCCCCCCCCCCCCCCCCCCCCCCCCCCCCCCCCCCCCCCCCCCCCCCCCCCCCCCCCCCCCCCCCCCCCCCCCCCCCCACCCCCCCCCCCCCCCCCCCCCCCCCCCCCCCCCCCCCCCCCCCCCCCCCCCCCCCCCCCCCCCCCCCCCCCCCCCCCCCCCCCCCCCCCCCCCCCCCCCCCCCCCCCCCCCCCCCCCCCCCCCCCCCCCCCCCCCCCCCCCCCCCCCCCCCCCCCCCCCCCCCCCCCCCCCCCCCCACCCCCCCCCCCCCCCCCCCCCCCCCCCCCCCCCCCCCCCCCCCCCCCCCCCCCCCCCCCCCCCCCCCCCCCCCCCCCCCCCCCCCCCCCCCCCCCCCCCCCCCCCCCCCCCCCCCCCCCCCCCCCCCCCCCCCCCCCCCCCACCCCCCCCCCCCCCCCCCCCCCCCCCCCCCCCCCCCCCCCCCCCCCCCCCCCCCCCCCCCCCCCCCCCCCCCCCCCCCCCCCCCCCCCCCCCCCCCCCCCCCCCCCCCCCCCCCCCCCCCCCCCCCCCCCCCCCCCCCCCCCCCCCCCCCCCCCCCCCCCCCCCCCCCCCCCCCCCCCCCCCCCCCCCCCCCCCCCCCCCCCCCCCCCCCCACCCCCCCCCCCCCCCCCCCCCCCCCCACCCCCCCCCCCCCCACCCCCCCCCCCCCCCCCCCCCCCCACCCCCCCCCCCCCCCCCCCCCCCCCCCCCCCCCCCCCCCCCCCCCCCCCCCCCCCCCCCCCCCCCCCCCCCACCCCCCCCCCCCCCCCCCCCCCCCCCCCCCCCCCCCCCCCCCCCCCCCCCCCCCCCACCCCCCCCCCCCCCCCCCCCCCCCCCCCCCCCCCCCCCCCCCCCCCCCCCCCCCCCCCCCCCCCCCCCCCCCCCCCCCCCCCCCCCCCCCCCCCCCCCCCCCCCCCCCCCCCCCCCCCCCCCCCCCCCCCCCCCCCCCCCCCCCCCCCCCCCCCCCCCCCCCCCCCCCCCCCCCCCCCCCCCCCCCCCCCCCCCCCCCCCCCCCCCCCCCCCCCCCCCCCCCCCCCCCACCCCCCCCCCCCCCCCCCCCCCCCCCCCCCCCCCCCCCCCCCCCCCCCCCCCCCCCCCCCCCCCCCCCCCCCCCCCCCCCCCCCCCCCCCCCCCCCCCCCCCCCCCCCCCCCCCCCCCCCCCCCCACCCCCCCCCCCCCCCCCCCCCCCCCCCCCCCCCCCCCCCCCCCCCCCCCCCACCCCCCCCCCCCCCCCCCCCCCCCCCCCCCCCCCCCCCCCCCACCCCCCCCCCCCCCCCCCCCCCCCCCCCCCCCCCCCCCCCCCCCCCCCCCCCCCCCCCCCCCCCCCCCCCCCCCCCCCCCCCCCCCCCCCCCCCCCCCCCCCCCCCCCCCCCCCCCCCCCCCCCCCCCCCCCCCCCCCCCCCCCCCCCCCCCCCCCCCCCCCCCCCCCCCCCCCCCCCCCCCCCCCCCCCCCCCCCCCCCCCCCCCCCCCCCCCCCCCCCCCCCCCCCCCCCCCCCCCCCCCCCCCCCCCCCACCCCCCCCCCCCCCCCCCCCCCCCCCCCCCCCCCCCCCCCCCCCCCCACCCCCCCCCCCCCCCCCCCCCCCCCCCCCCCCCCCCCCCCCCCCCCCCCCCCCCCCCCCCCCCCACCCCCCCCCCCCCCCCCCCCCCCCCCCCCCCCCCCCCCCCCCCCCCCCCCCCCCCCCCCCCCCCCCCCCCCCCCCCCCCCCCCCCCCCCCCCCCCCCCCCCCACCCCCCCCCCCCCCCCCCCCCCCCCCCCCCCCCCCCCCCCCCCCCCCCCCCCCCCCCCCCCCCCCCCCCCCCCCCCCCCCCCCCCCCCCCCCCCCCCCCACCCCCCCCCCCCCCCCCCCCCCCCCCCCCCCCCCCCCCCCCCCCCCCCCCCCCCCCCCCCCCCCCCCCCCCCCCCCCCCCCCCCCCCCCCCCCCCCCCCCCCCCCCCCCCCCCCCCCCCCCCCCCCCCCCCCCCCCCCCCCCCCCCCCCCCCCCCCCCCCCCCCCCCCCCCCCCCCCCCCCCCCCCCCCCCCCCCCCCCCCCCCCCCCCCCCCCCCCCCCCCCCCCCCCCCCCCCCCCCCCCCCCCCCCCCCCCCCCCCCCCCCCCCCCCCCCCCCCCCCCCCCCCCCCCCCCCCCCCCCCCCCCCCCCCCCCCCCCCCCCCCCCCCCCCCCCCCCCCCCCCCCCCCCCCCCCCCCCCCCCCCCCCCCCCCCCCCCCCCCCCCCCCCCCCCCCCCCCCCCCCCCCCCCCCCCCCCCCCCCCCCCCCCCCCCCCCCCCCCCCCCCCCCCCCCCCCCCCCCCCCCACCCCCCCCCCCCCCCCCCCCCCCCCCCCCCCCCCCCCCCCCCCCCCCCCCCCCCCCCCCCCCCCCCCCCCCCCCCCCCCCCCCCCCCCCCCCCCCCCCCCCCCCCCCCCCCCCCCCCCCCCCCCCCCCCCCCCCCCCCCCCCCCCCCCCCCCCCCCCCCCCCCCCCCCCCACCCCCCCCCCCCCCCCCCCCCCCCCCCCCCCCCCCCCCCCCCCCCCCCCCCCCCCCCCCCCCCCCCCCCCCCCCCCCCCCCCCCCCCCCCCCCCCCCCCCCCCCCCCCCCCCCCCCCCCCCCCCCCCCCCCCCCCCCCCCCCCCCCCCCCCCCCCCCCCCCCCACCCCCCCCCCCCCCCCCCCCCCCCCCCCCCCCCCCCCCCCCCCCCCCCCCCCCCCCCCCCCCCCCCCCCCCCCCCCCCCCCCCCCCCCCCCCCCCCCCCCCCCCCCCCCCCCCCCCCCCCCCCCCCCCCCCCCCCCCCCCCCCCCCCCCCCCCCCCCCCCCCCCCCCCCCCCCCCCCCCCCCCCCCCCCCCCCCCCCCCCCCCCCCCCCCCCCCCCCCCCCCCCCCCCCCCCCCCCCCCCCCCCCCCCCCCCCCCCCCCCCCCCCCCCCCCCCCCCCCCCCCCCCCCCCCCCCCCCCCCCCCCCCCCCCCCCCCCCCCCCCCCCCCCCCCCCCCCCCCCCCCCCCCCCCCCCCCCCCCCCCCCCCCCCCCCCCCCCCCCCCCCCCCCCCCCCCCCCCCCCCCCCCCCCCCCCCCCCCCCCCCCCCCCCCCCCCCCCCCCCCCCCCCCCCCCCCCCCCCACCCCCCCCCCCCCCCCCCCCCCCCCCCCCCCCCCCCCCCCCCCCCCCCCCCCCCCCCCCCCCCCCCCCCCCCCCCCCCCCCCCCCCCCCCCCCCCCCCCCCCCCCCCCCCCCCCCCCCCCCCCCCCCCCCCCCCCCCCCCCCCCCCCCCCCCCCCCCCCCCCCCCCCCCACCCCCCCCCCCCCCCCCCCCCCCCCCCCCCCCCCCCCCCCCCCCCCCCCCCCCCCCCCCCCCCCCCCCCACACCCCCCCCCCCCCCCCCCCCCCCCCCCCCCCCCCCCCCCCCCCCCCCCCCCCCCCCCCCCCCCCCCCCCCCCCCCCCCCCCCCCCCCCCCCCCCCCCCCCCCCCCCCCCCCCCCCCCCCCCCCCCCCCCCCCCCCCCCCCCCCCCCCCCCCCCCCCCCCCCCCCCCCCACCCCCCCCCCCCCCCACCCCCCCCCCCCCCCCCCCCCCCCCCCCCCCCCCCCCCCCCCCCCCCCCCCCCCCCCCCCCCCCCCCCCCCCCCCCCCCCCCCCCCCCCCCCCCCCCCCCCCCCCCCCCCCCCCCCCCCACCCCCCCCCCCCCCCCCCCCCCCCCCCCCCCCCCCCCCCCCCCCCCCCCCCCCCCCCCCCCCCCCCCCCCCCCCCCCCCCCCCCCCCCCCCCCCCCCCCCCCCCCCCCCCCCCCCCCCCCCCCCCCCCCCCCCCCCCCCCCCCCCCCCCCCCCCCCCCCCCCCCCCCCCCCCACCCCCCCCCCCCCCCCCCCCCCACCCCCCCCCCCCCCCCCCCCCCCCCCCCCCCCCCCCCCCCCCCCCCCCCCCCCCCCCCCCCCCCCCCCCCCCCCCCCCCCCCCCCCCCCCCCCCCCCCCCCCCCCCCCCCCCCCCCCCCCCCCCCCCCCCCCCCCCCCCCCCCCCCCCCCCCCCCCCCCCCCCCCCCCCCCCCCCCCCCCCCCCCCCCCCCCCCCCCCCCCCCCCCCCCCCCCCCCCCCCCCCCCCCCCCCCCCCCCCCCCCCCCCCCCCCCCCCCCCCCCCCCCCCCCCCCCCCCCCCCCCCCCCCCCCCCCACCCCCCCCCCCCCCCCCCCCCCCCCCCCCCCCCCCCCCCCCCCCCCCCCCCCCCCCCCCCCCCCCCCCCCCCCCCCCCCCCCCCCCCCCCCCCCCCCCCCCCCCCCCCCCCCCCCCCCCCCCCCCCCCCCCCCCCCACCCCCCCCCCCCCCCCCCCCCCCCCCCCCCCCCCCCCCCCCCCCCCCCCCCCCCCCCCCCCCCCCCCCCCCCCCCCCCCCCCCCCCCCCCCCCCCCCCCCCCCCCCCCCCCCCCCCCCCCCCCCCCCCCCCCCCCCCCCCCCCCCCCCCCCCCCCCCCCCCCCCCCCCCCCCCCCCCCCCCCCCCCCCCCCCCCCCCCCCCCCCCCCACCCCCCCCCCCCCCCCCCCCCCCCCCCCCCCCCCCCCCCCCCCACCCCCCCCCCCCCCCCCCCCCCCCCCCCCCCCCCCCCCCCCCCCCCCCCCCCCCCCCCCCCCCCCCCCCCCCCCCCCCCCCCCCCCCCCCCCCCCCCCCCCCCCCCCCCCCCCCCCCCCCCCCCCCCCCCCCCCCCCCCCCCCCCCCCCCCCCCCCCCCCCCCCCCCCCCCCCCCCCCCCCCCCCCCCCCCCCCCCCCCCCCCCACCCCCCCCCCCCCCCCCCCCCCCCCCCCCCCCCCCCCCCCCCCCACCCCCCCCCCCCCCCCCCCCCCCCCCCCCCCCCCCCCCCCCCCCCCCCCCCCCCCCCCCCCCCCCCCCCCCCCCCCCCCCCCCCCCCCCCCCCCCCCCCCCCCCCCCCCCCCCCCCCCCCCCCCCCCCCCCCCCCCCCCCCCCCCCCCCCCCCCCCACCCCCCCCCCCCCCCCCCCCCCCCCCCCCCCCCCCCCCCCCCCCCCCCCCCCCCCCCCCCCCCCCCCCCCCCCCCCCCCCCCCCCCCCCCACCCCCCCCCCCCCCCCCCCCCCCCCCCCCCCCCCCCCCCCCCCCCCCCCCCCCCCCCCCCCCCCCCCCCCCCCCCCCCCCCCCCCCCCCCCCCCCCCCCCCCCCCCCCCCCCCCCCCCCCCCCCCCCCCCCCCCCCCCCCCCCCCCCCCCCCCCCCCCCCCCCCCCCCCCCCCCCCCCACCCCCCCCCCCCCCCCCCCCCCCCCCCCCCCCCCCCCCCCCCCCCCCCCCCCCCCCCCCCCCCCCCCCCCCCCCCCCCCCCCCCCCCCCCCCCCCCCCCCCCCCCCCCCCCCCCCCCCCCCCCCCCCCCCCACCCCCCCCCCCCCCCCCCCCCCCCCCCCCCCCCCCCCCCCCCCCCCCCCCCCCCCCCCCCCCCCCCCCCCCCCCCCCCCCCCCCCCCCCCCCCCCCCCCCCCCCCCCCCCCCCCCCCCCCCCCCCCCCCCCCCCCCCCCCCCCCCCCCCCCCCCCCCCCCCCCCCCCCCCCCCCCCCCCCCCCCCCCCCCCCCCCCCCCCCCCCCCCCCCCCCCACCCCCCCCCCCCCCCCCCCCCCCCCCCCCCCCCCCCCCCCCCCCCCCCCCCCCCCCCCCCCCCCCCCCCCCCCCCCCCCCCCCCCCACCCCCCCCCCCCCCCCCCCCCCCCCCCCCCCCCCCCCCCCCCCCCCCCCCCCCCCCCCCCCCCCCCCCCCCCCCCCCCCCCCCCCCCCCCCCCCCCCCCCCCCCCCCCCCCCCCCCCCCCCCCCCCCCCCCCCCCCCCCCCCCCCCCCCCCCCCCCCCCCCCCCCCCCACCCCCCCCCCCCCCCCCCCCCCCCCCCCCCCCCCCCCCCCCCCCCCCCCCCCCCCCCCCCCCCCCCCCCCCCCCCCCCCCCCCCCCCCCCCCCCCCCCCCCCCCACTCCACCCCCCCCCCCCCCCCCCCACCCCCCCCCCCCCCCCCCCCCCCCCCCCCCCCCCCCCCCCCCCCCCCCCCCCCCCCCCCCCCCCCCCCCCCCCCCCCCCCCCCCCCCCCCCCCCCCCCCCCCCCCCCCCCCCCCCCCCCCCCCCCCCCCCCCCCCCCCCCCCCCCCCCCCCCCCCCCCCCCCCCCCCCCCCCCCCCCCCCCACCCCCCCCCCCCCCCCCCCCCCCCCCCCCCCCCCCCCCCCCCCCCCCCCCCCCCCCCCCCCCCCCCCCCCCCCCCCCCCCCCCCCCCCCCCCCCCCCCCCCCCCCCCCCCCCCCCCCCCCCCCCCCCCCCCCCCCCCCCCCCCCCCCCCCCCCCCCCCCCCCCCCCCCCCCCCCCCCCCCCCCCCCCCCCCCCCCCCCCCCCCCCCCCCCCCCCCCCCCCCCCCCCCCCCCCCCCCCCCCCCCACCCCCCCCCCCCCCCCCCCCCCCCCCCCCCCCCCCCCCCCCACCCCCCCCCCCCCCCCCCCCCCCCCCCCCCCCCCCCCCCCCCCCCCCCCACCCCCCCCCCCCCCCCCCCCCCCCCCCCCCCCCCCCCCCCCCCCCCCCCCCCCCCCCCCCCCCCCCCCCCCCCCCCCCCCCCCCCCCCCCCCCACCCCCCCCCCCCCCCCCCCCCCCCCCCCCCCCCCCCCCCCCCCCCCCCCCCCCCCCCCCCCCCCCCCCCCCCCCCCCCCCCCCCCCCCCCCCCCCCCCCCCCCCCCCCCCCCCCCCCCCCCCCCCCCCCCCCCCCCCCCCCCCCCCCCCCCCCCCCCCCCCCCCCCCCCCCCCCCCCCCCCCCCCCCCCCCCCCCCCCCCCCCCCCCCCCCCCCCCCCCCCCCCCCCCCCCCCCCCCCCCCCCCCCCCCCCCCCCCCCCCCCCCCCCCCCCCCCCCCCCCCCCCCCCCCCCCCCCCCCCCCCCCCCCCCCCCCCCCCCCCCCCCCCCCCCCCCCCCCCCCCCCCCCCCCCCCCCCCCCCCCCCCCCCCCCCCCCCCACCCCCCCCCCCCCCCCCGCCCCCCCCCCCCCCCCCCCCCCCCCCCCCCCCCCCCCCCCCCCCCCCCCCCCCCCCCCCCCCCCCCCCCCCCCCCCCCCCCCCCCCCCCCCCCCCCCCCCCCCCCCCCCCCCCCCCCCCCCCCCCCCCCCCCCCCCCCCCCCCCCCCCCCCCCCCCCCCCCCCCCCCCCCCCCCCCCCCCCCCCCCCCCCCCCCCCCCCCACCCCCCCCCCCCCCCCCCCCCCCCCCCCCCCCCCCCCCCCCCCCCCCCCCCCCCCCCCCCCCCCCCCCCCCCCCCCCCCCCCCCCCCCCCCCCCCCCCCCCCCCCCCCCCCCCCCCCCCCCCCCCCCCCCCCCCCCCCCCCCCCCCCCCCCCCCCCCCCCCCCCCCCCCCCCCCCCCCCCCCCCCCCCCCCCCCCCCCCCCCCCCCCCCCCCCCCCCCCCCCCCCACCCCCCCCCCCCCCCCCCCCCCCCCCCCCCCCCCCCCCCCCCCCCCCCCCCCCCCCCCACCCCCCCCCCCCCCCCCCCCCCCCCCCCCCCCCCCCCCCCCCCCCCCCCCCCCCCCCCCCACCCCCCCCCCCCCCCCCCCCCCCCCCCCCCCCCCCCCCCCCCCCCCCCCCCCCCCCCCCCCCCCCCCCCCCCCCCCCCCCCCCCCCCCCCCCCCCCCCCCCCCCCCCCCCCCCCCCCCCCCCCCCCCCCCCCCCCCCCCCCCCCCCCCCCCCCCCCCCCCCCCCCCCCCCCCCCCCCCCCCCCCCCCCCCCCCCCCCCCCCCCCCCCCCCCCCCCGCACCCCCCCCCCCCCCCCCCCCCCCCCCCCCCGCCCCCCCCCCCCCCCCCCCCCCCCCCCCCCCCCCCCCCCCCCCCCCCACCCCCCCCCCCCCCCCCCCCCCCCCCCCCCCCCCCCCCCCCCCCCCCCCCCCCCCCCCCCCCCCCCCCCCCCCCCCCCCCCCCCCCCCCCCCCCCCCCCCCCCCCCCCCCCCCCCCCCCCCCCCCCCCCCCCCCCCCCCCCCCCCCCCCCCCCCCCCCCCCCCCCCCCCCCCCCCCCCCCCCCCCCCCCCCCCCCCCCCCCCCCCCCCCCCCCCCCCCCCCCCCCCCCCCCCCCCCCCCCCCCCCCCCCCCCCCCCCCCCCCCCCCCCCCCCCCCCACCCCCCCCCCCCCCCCCCCCCCCCCCCCCCCCCCCCCCCCCCCCCCCCCCCCCCCCCCCCCCCCCCCCCCCCCCCCCCCCCCCCCCCCCCCCCCCCCCCCCCCCCCCCCCCCCCCCCCCCCCCCCCCCCCCCCCCCCCCCCCCCCCCCCCCCCCCCCCCCCCCCACCCCCCCCCCCCCCCCCCCCCCCCCCCCCCCCCCCCCCCCCCCCCCCCCCCCCCCCCCCCCCCCCCCCCCCCCCCCCCCCCCCCCCCCCCCCCCCCCCCCCCCCCCCCCCCCCCCCCCCCCCCCCCCCCCCCCCCCCCCCCCCCCCCCCCCCCCCCCCCCCCCCCCCCCCCCCCCCCCCCCCCCCCCCCCCCCCCCCCCCCCCCCCCCCCCCCCCCCCCCCCCCCCCCCCCCCCCCCCCCCCCCCCCCCCCCCCCCCCCCCCCCCCCCCCCCCCCCCCCCCCCCCCCCCCCCCCCCCCCCCCCCCCCCCCCCCCCCCCCCCCCCCCCCCCCCCCCCCCCCCCCCCCCCCCCCCCCCCCCACCCCCCCCCCCCCCCCCCCCCCCCCCCCCCCCCCCCCCCCCCCCCCCCCCCCCCCCCCCCCCCCCCCCCCCCCCCCCCCCCCCCCCCCCCCCCCCCCCCCCCCCCCCCCCCCCCCCCCCCCCCCCCCCCCCCCCCCCCCCCCCCCCCCCCCCCCCCCCCCCCCCCCCCCCCCCCCCCCCCCCCCCCCCACCCCCCCCCCCCCCCACCCCCCCCCCCCCCCCCCCCCCCCCCCCCCCCCCCCCCCCCCCCCCCCCCCCCCCCCCCCCCCCCCCCCCCCCCCCCCCCCCCCCCCCCCCCACCCCCCCCCCCCCCCCCCCCCCCCCCCCCCCCCCCCCCCCCCCCCCCCCCCCCCCCCCCCCCCCCCCCCCCCCCCCCCCCCCCCCCCCCCCCCCCCCCCCCCCCCCCCCCCCCCCCCCCCCCCCCCCCCCCCCCCCCCCCCCCCCCCCCCCCCCCCCCCCCCCCCCCCCCCCCCCCCCCCCCCCCCCCCCCCCCCCCCCCCCCCCCCCCACCCCGCCCCCCCCCCCCCCCCCCCCCCCCCCCCCCCCCCCCCCCCCCCCCCCCCCCCCCCCCCCCCCCCCCCCCCCCCCCCCCCCCCCCCCCCCCCCCCCCCCCCCCCCCCCCCCCCCCCCCCCCCCCCCCCCCCCCCCCCACCCCCCCCCCCCCCCCCCCCCCCCCCCCCCCCCCCCCCCCCCCCCCCCCCCCCCCCCCCCCCCCCCCCCCCCCCCCACCCCCCCCCCCCCCCCCCCCCCCCCCCCCCCCCCCCCCCCCCCCCCCCCCCCCCCCCCCCCCCCCCCCCCCCCCCCCCCCCCCCCCCCCCCCCCCCCCCCCCCCCCCCCCCCCCCCCCCCCCCCCCCCCCCCCCCCCCCCCCCCCCCCCCCCCCCCCACCCCCCCCCCCCCCCCCCCCCCCCCCCCCCCCCCCCCCCCCCCCCCCCCCCCCCCCCCCCCCCCCCCCCCCCCCCCCCCCCCCCCCCCCCCCCCCCCCCCCCCCCCCCCCCCCCCCCCCCCCCCCCCCCCCCCCCCCCCCCCCCCCCCCCCCCCCCCCCCCCCCCCCCCCCCCACCCCCCCCCCCCCCCCCCCCCCCCCCCCCCCCCCCCCCCCCCCCCCCCCCCCCCCCCCCCCCCCACCCCCCCCCCCCCCCCCCCCCCCCCCCCCCCCCCCCCACCCCCCCCCCCCCCCCCCCCCCCCCCCCCCCCCCCCCCCCCCCCCCCCCCCCCCCCCCCCCCCCCCCCCCCCCCCCCCCCCCCCCCCCCCCCCCCCCCCCCCCCCCCCCCCCCCCCCCCCCCCCCCCCCCCCCCCCCCCCCCCCCCCCCCCCCCCCCCCCCCCCCCCCCCCCCCCCCCCCCCCCCCCCCCCCCCCCCCCCCCCCCCCCCCCCCCCCCCCCCCCCCCCCCCCCCCCCCCCCCCCCCCCCCCCCCCCCCCCCCCCCCCCCCCCCCCCCCCCCCCCCCCCCCCCCCCCCCCCCCCCCCCCCCCCCCCCCCCCACCCCCCCCCCCCCCCCCCCCCCCCCCCCCCCCCCCCCCCCCCCCCCCCCCCCCACCCCCCCCCCCCCCCCCCCCCCCCCCCCCCCCCCCCCCCCCCCCCCCCCCCCCCCCCCCCCCCCCCCCCCCCCCCCCCCCCCCCCCCCCCCCCCCCACCCCCCCCCCCCCCCCCCCCCCCCCCCCCCCCCCCCCCCCCCCCCCCCCCCCCCCCCCCCCCCCCCCCCCCCCCCCCCCCCCCCCCCCCCCCCCCCCCCCCCCCCCCCCCCCCCCCCCCCCCCCCCCCCCCCCCCCCCCCCCCCCCCCCCCCCCCCCCCCCCCCCCCCCCCCCCCCCCCCCCCCCCCACCCCCCCCCCCCCCCCCCCCCCCCCCCCCCCCCCCCCCCCCCCCCCCCCCCCCCCCCCCCCCCCCCCCCCCCCCCCCCCCCCCCCCCCCACCCCCCCCCCCCCCCCCCCCCCCCCCCCCCCCCCCCCCCCCCCCCCCCCCCCCCCCCCCCCCCCCCCCCCCCCCCCCCCCCCCCCCCCCCCCCCCCCCCCCCCCCCCCCCCCCCCCCCCCCCCCCCCCCCCCCCCCCCCCCCCCCCCCCCCCCCCCCCCCCCCCCCCCCCCCCCCCCCCCCCCCCCCCCCCCCCCCCCCCCCCCCCCCCCCCCCCCCCCCCCCCCCCCCCCCCCCCCCCCCCCCCCCCCCCCCCCCCCCCCCCCCCCCCCCCCCCCCCCCCCCCCCCCCCCCCCCCCCCCCACCCCCCCCCC